>NC_037670.1:160023903-160036866 GCF_003255815.1 Theropithecus gelada
TTTTTTTTGAGACGGAGTCTCGCTGTGTCGCCCAGGCTGGAGTGCAGTGGCGCGATCTCGGCTCACTGCAAGCTCCGCCTCCCGGGCTTACGCCATTCTCCTGCCTCAGCCTCCCGAGTAGCTGGGACCACAGGCGCCCGCCACCTCGCCCGGCTAGTTTTTTGTATTTTTTAGTAGAGACGGGGTTTCACCGTGTTCACCAGGATGGTCTCGATCTCCTGACCTCGTGATCCACCCGTCTCGGCCTCCCAAAGTGCTGGGATTACAGGCTTGAGCCACCGCGCCCGGCCCGGGTACTCTTCTATATATTGAGAACACAATGGTGAGCAAAATAGAAAAAATTCCCTGTCCCCATCCTAGTGATATGTTGGGATGAGGAAGAGGAGAGAGGAGGCATTTTTTTAAAAATACGTGATTAAAATGCATAGTATGTCATAACCGATTTTAAAAACTTAAAACAGGAAAGGGGAGTAGGGAAAGAGGTTGCAGTTTTAAATTTATGAACTCAATGTCATAAGAAGAAGCCCTCATTTCTTTTTTCCTTTTTTTTTTTTTTTTTTTTTTTTGAGACGGAGTTTCTCTCTACCTCCCAGGCTAGAGTGCAATCTAGGCTCACTGCGCTCACTGCAAGGTCCGCCTTCCGGGTTCACGCCATTCTCCTGCCTCAGCCTCCCAAGTAGTGGGACTACAGGCGCCCGCCACCACGCCCGGCTAATTTTTTGTGTTTTTCAGTAGAGAAGGGGTTTCACCGGTCACCCAGGCTGGAGTGCAGTGGCGCGATCTCGGCTCACTGCAACCTCCGCCTCTCGGATTCAAGCGATTCTTCTGCCTCAGCCTCCCGAGTAGCTGGGATTACAGGCACGTGCCATCACGCCAGGCTAATTTTTATATTTTTAGTAGAGACAGGGTTTCACTATGTTGGTCAGGCTGGTCTCAAACTCCTGACCTCAGGTGATCCGCCTGCCTCGGCCTCCCAAAGTAGTGGGATTACAGATGTGAGCCACCACACCCGGCCTCATTCTTTCAATACATTGGTTTTCTGTGTTTCCGTTTCCTCACTATCAAACCTAGAGACAACAGTTATTTGGGTAAAAATTAAAATATGTAATGAAGTCACATTTTACCCAAAGTTTGAAATTATAGAATCATGAAATGATTACCTAGCAAGGAAACTTGGGAAATTATTTGGATTTCCCTTTAGGTAATTAAATGCCTAAACATTCAATATGGTTGACGTTTTTATTTAAAATGTATGTTTATTTTTCTTGTATATATTACCAATTTTATAGTAGGATATAAACAAAGTAATGAAAAGAACAAAATAAAAAGAAGCCTTCCCATTATGAAAGATTAGAATCATCACAGTAAAAACTGGAAGGGATCTTAAGCATCACCTAATCCAGTGGCAACCTTATCTTAGTCAACATTCCTTTTTTTAATAAATGTTTTTATAATATGCTCTTTGTTAGCCTAAAATGAAATTCATAGGTATATAAACTACCTATATACATGATTTAATCTTAAATCAAAATGATGTTCTTTTTATAATATAAATGATATGAAGAAAGTAATTTATAATAAAATTGTTTGTATTTCAATATATAAATGCTCAGCATGACTATTCTAGAAATACAGTCAAGTCATGGTTTGCTAGCACTTATAAATAAAATCTCCAACACTAGGGGGCAATGCCACCCCTGTACTGAGACTGACAGTAAGGTGACAGTTCCTAGGTGATCAATTGTGAGAGTCACTACCATCTCAGGCCAGTACTCCTTTTACTATACTACATTGCCAGTTTTCATATGTTTAAGTATGCATATGTGTGTTTATATACTTTCATATAGACTTATGTATGTAACACTTCATTCTCATATGGTTTTAAAAGTTAACATTAAATCAGGCCAGGTGTGGTGACTCATGTCTGTAATCCTAGGACTTTGGGAGGCTGGGGCAGGCGGACTGTTTGAGCCCAGAAGTTCAAAGCTAGCCTGGGCAACCTAGGGAGACTCTGTCTCTACAAAGATAAAATTTTAAAAACAGCCGGGTATGGTGGTGTCTGCCTGTGGTTCCAGCTACTTGGGAGGCTCAGAGGGGAGGATCACTTGGGCTTGGAAGTCGAGGCTGCAGTAAGCCATGATCATGCCACTGTACTCCAGCCTGGGCAACAGAATGAGACTCTGTCTCAAAACAAAACAAAACAAAAAACATTCAGTTGTATTACTTTGCTTACCTAATGATTCCTCAGTGTGGAACCTATCTATTCACTTAATAAATGTAGTTTATAAACCTTTAGGCATTGTGCTCAATGCTGGTGGTATAGCAAAACAGTGGTCAGCAAAACATGGTCCCTGTCCTCATAGAGCATAATGCCTAGTAGAAAAAGCAGACATTAAATAATCATACATATAAATAAATACAAGCATATAAACAGAAGTTCATATATGTGATTACAACTGGTCGTGAGTACTAAGAAGATGTTTAAAGGATGTTATGAGAAAGTTTAAGAGGGGAGCCTAATTTAGATTGGTGGGGAGAGGAGGGTAGTCTTTACCAGGTTAAGAGTGGAGAATATGCAGAGACAGGAGGTGGTTTTAAAAAAACCTCACCACAGGCTGGGCACAGTAGCTCACGCCTGTAATCCCAGCATTCTCGGAGGCCAAGGCAGGTGGATCACCTGAGGTTAGGGGTTCAAGACCAACCTGGCCAACATAGTGAAATGCCGTCTCTACTAAAAATACCAAAAAAATTAGCCAAGCCTGGTGGCAGGCGCCTATAATCCCAGCTACTCAGGAGGCTGAGGCAGGAGAATTACTTGAACCCGGGAGGTGGAGGTTGCAGTGAGCCAAGATCACGCCACTGTACTCCAGCCTGGACAACAAGACCGAAACTCCATCTCAAAATACAAACCTCACCACAGCCGGCATGGTGACTCATGACTGTAATCCCAGCAGTTTGGGAGGCAGAGGCAGGCAGACTTGAGCCAAGGGGTTCGAAATCAGCCTAGGCAACCTGCCAAAACCCTGTCTCCACCAAAAATACAAAAAATAAGCCGGGTGTGGTGGCACACATCCGTTGTCCCAGCTACTCAAGGGGGCTGAGGTGGGAGGATCGCTTGAGCCTGGGAGGTTGGGGCTGCAGTGAGCCAAGATTGTGCCACTGCACTCCAGCCCAGGTGACAGAGTGAGACCTCGTCTCAAAAAAAAACAAAAACAAAACAAAAACACTTCACCAGAAGGTGTGTATAGACTATGAAGAGTAAGGGGAAGGGTGGCATGAGGTGAATTTAGAGAAAGGCAAGGGCCAGGCCGGGCATGGTGGCTCATGCCTGTAATCCCAACACTTTGTGAGGCCAAGGTAAGTGGATCATTTGAGGTCAGGAGTTCGAGACCAGCCTGGCCAACATGGTGAAACCCCATCTCTACTAAAAATACAAAAATTAGCCAGACATGGTGGTGTACACCTATAGTCCCCGCTACTTGGAAGGCTGAGACACGAGAATCGCTTAAGCCCAGAAAGTGGATGTTACAGTGAGTCGAGATCATGCCACTGCGCTCCAGCCTGGGCAACAGAGTGAGACTCTGTCTCAAGAATGAATGAATGAATAAATAAATAAATAAATAAATAAATAAATAAATAAATAAAAATAAAGAAAGGCAAGGGCCAGATTATCCAGGCCCTTGTAGATAGGAAACACAGCTCTTATTCCACAGGAAAAGGAAAGCCTGTGGAGGAAACAGTCATGATCTGACTGACATCTTGAAAAGACAATGCCACCCAATGTCCATCAATATGAAAGTTATAAATTTAATTTCAGTACTTCCATTTTCTGGAATATTACATGGCTATATGAAAAAAAGAAAGATAAAGAATGACATATTGACCTGGAGGAATGTCCATGATATGTTTATCAGGTAAAGAATAAATAAATACATTATAACAATATATTGTGTAATGTAATACATTTTTAAGAAACAAAAAGAACCAGTGCAGATTAATACAAATATATTTCTGTATAATCACAGAAAAAAGAATAGAAGGATTCATTTCACATCAAACATTTAGTGTGTGTTGGATACCTGGGAGGATTGTAATTAGATAGGCATAGAGGGAAAGCATATTTGCTTTGTAAATTAACCAGGCTTGGTGGCCAGTGCCTGTAGTCCCAGCTACTTGGGAGGCTGAGGTGGGAGGATCACTTGAGCCTAGGAAGTCGAGTCGGCAAAGTCTGCAGTGAGCTGTGATCGTGGGCAACAGAGACCCTGTCTCAAAACAAAATAGAAAAAACAAAAACAAAAACTTTTCTTCAACCTGAGGAAGTTGATTTTAAAAAAGAAAAAAAAAAACTTTTCTTTATAAATTGCTTCATTGATTTTTTTTGTGTATGAATTAGTTTTATACATTTTTTAAAAATAGATCACTCAGCTTTGTGGAGAATGGATTGGATAAAGGCAAAAATGAAAATGGAACAACTAAGAGAGTATTTCAACCATCCAGACAGTAGTTCTGATTGTGGTGGTAGCAGTAAAGATAGGGGGGAAAAAAGTGATGAATTCAAGATATATTTTTTTGGAGTTGAAATAATAGGACTTGGTGATGCACTGCATATGAAGTTCTCACGAATGACTCTCAGATTTTCCGGCTTCAATGGCCTTGTAGATAGTGGCTCCTTTAGTAAAAGGAGAATGGCGAACATTGAAATAGCATCTGTAGAAAGCAGAACAACTTCATCAGAAAAACAGCAGGATTTCAGGGAAATAATGGCTTCTCATTTGAGACTCGTGAATTTAAAAATCATGGTGATTATGTTTACCCCAACTTAGTGATTTTTCTTAATAATGCTTATTTGCTTGGTTTCTGCCAAAGAAACTATGTACAGTTGGGTTTATCTAGGCTGGAAGAGGACAATAAAAACAAGAGAGGGGTAATGGGCAACCAGAATTATGGATTGTTTCCCATTTTTAAGCCTTTTAAAATTATTAATATATAGATTTTAATTTTAATTTTTTTTTAGACAGGGTCTCGCTGTGTCACACAGGCTGGAATGCAATATAGCGCAATCTCAGCTCACTGCAACCTCTACCTCCTGGGCTCAAGCAATCCACCTGCCTCAGCCTCCTGAGTAGGTGGGACTACAGGGGCACACCACCACATCTGGCTAATTTTTGTATTTTTTTGGCAGAGACAGGGTTTCCCCATGATACCCAGGCTGTTCTCAAACTCCTGGCCCAAGTGGTGCACTCACCTCTGCCTCCCAAAGTGCTGTGATTACAGGCATGAGCCACTGCACCTGACCTAGATTTGTATGTCTTGGAGATGGGGGTCTCACTATACTATCCAGGCTGTTCTCAAACTCCTGGCCTTAAGTGATCCTCCTGCCTCAGCCTCCAGAGTCGCTGGAACTATAGGCATGAACCACCACACCTAGCTAGATATTTTAAATAAATAACGTCATTTTCAAGTTACATTCTTGGGATATAGTTTCAAATGTAGACCTACTAGGCCAAGCTTGTCCAACCTGCAGCCCACAGGCCACAGTGGGCTCCAGGATAGCTTTGAATGTGGCCCAACACAAATTCATAAACTTTCTTAAAACATTATGAGTTTTTTGTGTGATGTTTTTTGTTTTAGGTCATCAGCTATCCTTAGTGTTAGTATATGTTATGTGTGTCCCAAGACAATTATTCTTCTTCCAATGTGGCCCAGGGACGCCAAAAGATTGGACACCCCTGTACTAAGCCAAAGGAAATGATCAATTTTATGACCCTTGTCATGGCTAGATTGCTTTAATATTAATACATACTAAAGTCACTTTATTCGTGGGACTTTTTTTTCCCCCAAAAACCCATTAATTTTGTGGAGTTTTTCCTGTTATTTAGTTAGTTTTAGTCATTTATTTAGTATTTGAGTGTTAAATATTGGCTATGTGGTAGTAAGCAAAACACTAAACTCAGAGATCTTAGGGTTGAAAAGGAGAGACAGACAACAAGTAAAATAATAAGCAAATTACTTATATTGTCAAAGTATTAGGAAGGACAAAGAACAGAATGATAAAAGAAATATCAGGAAGGGATTTACTTTAGATTGGAAAGCCTCTCTGAAGAGATGACTTCATCTGAGATTAAAAGGATTTGAAGAGATTATCCATTTAATGAATGGTCTGTGCCAAGACCCTGATGCAGGAATAAGTCGAGCATATTCCAGGAATGGAAAGTTAGCCTGTGAAGTTGGGGCAGAGCACGCAAAGGCAGAGTGGTAGGGGATGAGGTTAAGGAAGAAAGTAAAATCCAGATTATGCAGGGCTTTACGTGAAGTTTGGAAAAGAGAGAGTTGAATGATTTGAAGCTGGAGAGTGACACAACTCAATTTATCTTTTCAAAAGACCACTGTGGCTGTCAGGTGGGGAGTAGACCAGAGATAGGTGGTGAATGGAGAAGTGGAGAGACCAGTAAGGACGCTACTACAGAAGTGCAGTCTGGAGATAATGCATGGCTTGGACCAGGGCAGGGCCGGGACTAGGTGAGGGGAGAAAGGAAGCATTTGCCTTGGGCACAATATTTTTAAAATTTTTATTTATATATTATTATTATTTAGAGACAGGGTCTTGCCTAGTCTGGAGTGCAGTGGCATGATCATAGCACACTGTAACTAAGATCTTGAACTCCTGGGCTCGAGGGATCCTCCCACCACAGCCTCCTAACTGCAGGCATGCAGCACCACCATGTCCAACTAAGTCTTTTATTTTTTATAGAGATGAGGTCTCACTCTGTTGCCTAGGCTGGTCTCAGACTCCTGGCCTCAAGCAGTCCTCGCTCCTCAGCCTCCCAAATTTCTGGGATTACAGGCATGAGCTACTGTGCCTGGTCCTAGGGCACAGAATTTAAGCAAACATTTAAAAACTCAGTAATTAAGGTCAATAATGTTTAGATAAAACATTTTAAAAAGTCAAAATTAATGCAAAAAATCCATGATGAACAAAATATTAAAATATAAGATAAAGACAAAATCCTAGACTGGGCATGAAGGATCACGCCTAGAATCCCAGCACTTTGGGAGGGCGAGGCAGGTGGATCACTTGAGCTCAGGAGTTTGAGACCAGCCTGAGCAACATGAGGAAACCCCATCTCTACAAAAAATATAAAAAATTAGCCAGGCATGGGCATGGTGGCGGGTGCCTGTAGTCCCAGCTACTTGGGAGGCTGAGGCAGGAGAATGGCGTGAACCCGGGAGGCAGAGGTGGCAGTGAGCCTAGACCGCGCCACTGCACTCCAGCCTGGGTAACAGAGCGAGACTCCGTCTCAAAAAAAAAAAAAAAAAAATTAACCAGGCATAACACTTAATAGAATTGTTTTATTTATTTATTTATTTAAAGACACGGTCTCGCTGTGTCACCCAGGCTGGAGTGCAGTGATGCAATCTCAGCTCACTGCAGCCTCTGCTCTGCCTCCTACATTCAAGCGATTCTTGTGCCTCAGCCTCCCAAGTAGCTGCAATTACAGGCGCATATCACCACACTCAGCTAATTTTAGTATTTTTAGTAGAGAAAGGATTTCACCATGTTGGCCAGGCTGCTCTCGAACTCCTGACCTCAAGTGATCCGCCTGCCTCAGCCTGAGTGCTGGAATTACAGATGTGAGCCACCACACCCAGCCACTTCATAGCAGAATTTTAAAAGCATTTGCTTTAAAACATGACAAGGATACTCACTACTATCATGGTTACTATTTAACACCATACTATAGGGGCTAGCCAATGCAAAAAGACATAAGAAAGAAGACATTTATCAACTAGAAAGAAAGAAAAAACTCTCACTATTTTCAGATATAATGATTGTCAGTATGGAAAATATATGAATACGTAACAAAAACTAAAAGCAATTCAGTTCACAATATCAACATAAGAAAACCAGCAGTATTCCTATATATCAGCCACAAGAATACAAAACCATATGAAAAACACACATGACTAAATAGTAAGACTTGTTAAATCTTGGTAAGGAGTGTTTACAGAGTCATCGGGATTTGTGGCTTCCGGTAATAAAGAGCATGCAAGGTGATTCTGACCAAACTTCTCTCTTATTATGTGAAGGGGGCAAAAGAACACACATCACAAATGCTGCGTAGTGTAAATGTAAAATAAGATTTAGTGGGGAAAAGATACTGGCAGAGATGCAGCAAAGCATTATTCCCTATTATCCCACAGAGACACATCTGAAGGCTTCCATAAATAGGCTACGTATACTCCCCTCCCAAAAAAGGGGCGATTCCAGGTGATAGACCGCACTCTGTGATGTTTTACCTACCTACTGAGAATGGGAAATAGGGAGTAGGCAATTATATAAGAATGAGAACTTCCTGGTTGGGAATAACCTTGTTAGAAAGGAGCAGCTCCTGGAGTTCAGATTCTGAGAATACTCTTTTTTCTTGGACCTGCTGAAGCAGGTTCTTGCTAGGCTACTTGTCTGATTAGCTATTGCCACAAAAGTACTGTGTAATAACTACCCCCAAGATATAATAGCTTAAAACATAGTCAGCTTTTCTCTCCAACTGCAGGTCAGCTGAGGGTCAATGGATCTAAGCTGGGTTCATCTCAGCGACTCTGCTTCAAGCTGTAAGTCCAGCTGGGATTGGCTCCTCTCTGTGGGTTAGGCTCAGGATTGCTTTCATCTGTGTTCATTCTGGGGTTCAAGGTCAAGAGGCAGCAGCTTCCTGAGGAAAGCTCTTCACATGGCAATGGCAGAGGTGCAGAAAGGCAAGCCCAAATATGCAATTTTTTTTTTTTTGAGATGGAGTTTCACTCTGCCGCCCAGGCTGGAGTGCAGTGGCATGATCTCAGCTCACTGCAACCTCTGCCTCCCGGGTTCAAGTGGTTCTCCTGCCTCAGCCTCCCAAGTAGCTGAGACTACAGGCACCTGCCACTATGTCCGGCTAATTTTTGTATTTTTAGTAGAGATGGTGTTTCACCATACTGGCCAGGCTGGTCTTGAACTCCTGAGCTCAAGCCATCCACCGTCTCCCAAAAGTGCTGGAATTACAGGCATGAACCACCGCGCCAGGCCTTGTAAACGTATTTTAAGCCTCTCTTTACACCACATTTGGTAACATCTCAGTAGTCAAAGTATGTTACATGGCCAAGTTCAACATTATAATACTTGGGAAATAGAGTTCTCTCCTGGAAGGTGAGGGAAATGAGTGAATATTTACTGAACACTAACTACCACAATAATGAAAGAGAAAGGAATGAATTTCCAGTACCATCCAGGTTTGTCTTCACTTTCTGGCTCTTGAAGGTCATTAAATATAAGTCCTTTATCCTTTCATTAAAGATAACTAACAAGAGATTGGATAAATACCAGAAGCATTTACTAAAAAGCATAAAAGACATAAAAATAGCCGGGCGCCATGGCTCACGCCTGTAATCCCAGCACATTGGGAGGCCGAGGAGGGCAGATCACGAGGTCAGGAGATCGAGATCATCCTGTCTAACACAGTGAAACCCTGTCTCTACTAAAAGTACAAAAAATTAGCCCGGCATGGCGGTAGGCACCTATAGTCCCAGCTACTCGAGAAGCTGAGGCCAGAGAATGGCATGAACCCAGGAGGCGGAGCTTGCAGTGAGCCAAGATTGCGCCACTGCAGTCCAGCCTGGGTGCCAGTGCAAGACTCCATCTCAAAAAACAAAAACAAAAACAAAAACAAAAACAAAAGACATAAAAGTATAGTCAGCCTTGAAATGAGAAAAAAGTTGGAGCTTAAATAAGTGAATTGAAGCGATTTCCATTCAAGGGGCATTTGGTCATCCAAAAAAGGCATCTGAGAGACAAGGCTACCTTCTGCCAATTGCCAAAGGTAAAGAATCCTCTGGCAGCCAAAGATAAAGATCTCCCTCATTATTAAATATTCTCTTTAAATATACTACTGCTTTTACCCAGGAGCCATTTCCTAGTCTAAGGGGAGCAGCTGAAAATGAGTAGCTTTATGGAAACTGAGGCTAGAGGAACAGGAGTTGGAGGTCAACACATGCTGAAGGTGGGGACTCTGCCCTGGACTGGGACCCTGAAATGCCCCACTTAAGAAAGTAAGGGGGCTGGGCACAGTGGCTCATGCCTATAATCCCAGCACTTTGGGAGGCCAAGGCAGGTGGATCGCTGGAGCTCAGGAGTTCCAGACCAGCCTGGGCAACATAGAGAGGCCCCGTTCTCAAAACAAACAAACAACAACAACAACAAAAACAGATTTTAGCTGAGCACCTTGGCACACCTATAGTCCCAGCTACTCAGAAGGCTGAGGCAGGAGGATCATTGATTGCCCAGAAGTTCACAGCTGCAGTGAGCTATGATCACGCCACTGCACTCCAGCCTGGGTGACAGAATGAGACCCTGTCTCTAAAAAAAGAAAAAAGAAAGTAAGGGTAGGTCCTCAGGCAATGCAGAAAATTCAAAAACAAAAAAAATAAAAAGGAAGGATAGTAACTCAACTTTAGAGAGTAATCTTGGTAACTGGCATTGTAGCATTGCCTTGGACTACTAGCACCATCGGGTTCTTGGTAGAAGGAAACAAAAATTCCCTGGAGGAAGCCTATATTATCCTAGCTTTTAAAGTATACCTGAAAGAAATTTTTAAAATAAGGCCGGGCACGGTGGCTCAAGCCTGTAATCCCAGCACTTTGGGAGGCCAAGACGGGCGGATCACAAGGTCAGGAGATCAAGACCGTCCTGGCTAACACAGTGAAACCCCGTCTCTACTAAAAAAAAAATACAAAAAACTAGCCGGGCGAGGTGGCGGGCGCCTGTAGTCCCAGCTACTTGGGAGGCTGAGGCAGGAGAATGGCGTAAACCCGGGAGGCGGAGCTTGCAGTGAGCTGAGATCCAGCCACTGCACTCCAGCCTGGGCGACAGAGCGAGACTCCGTCTCAACAAAAAAAAAAAAAAAAGAAAAATTTAAAATAAAATATCAGCTGGGCACAGTGGCTCATGCCTTTAATCACAGCACTTTAGGAGGCCAAGGCAGGAAAGTCACTTGAGCCCAGGAGTTCAAGACCAGTCTAGGCAACATCATGAAACCCTGTCTCTATAAGAAAAGTACAAAAATTAGCCAGGCGTAGTGGCATGCACCTGTAGTCCTAGTTACCTGGGAGGCTAGGGTGGGAGGATCACCTGAGCTCAGGAGGTTAAGGCTACAGTGAACTGTGATTGTTCTACTGTACCCCACCCCATCTCAAAATAAAATAACATAAAATAAGTCCAAGAATCAATAAATTATGGAATATATATGAAGTCAAGACAGTGCAAATCAGGGCCCAAAAAAACAAACAAAAACACAACAGAAAACAAAATCCACAGAGACACTAAGTATTAGAATTACTAGAGAAAAGTTGTAAAACAATTACATTTTCTCTTTTAGTGTAGACAAAAGATAAACTTTAAAATCTCTGCAAGGAACTAGAAACTATTAAAAGTGACTTTACGGAGTTGAAAGAGATCCAACTAGAAGTTTAAAACCGATAAAGGTAATCACCGAAATTAAGAACTCAGGCTGGGCGTGGTGGCTCAAGCCTGTAATCTCAGCACTTTGGGAGGCCAAGTAGGCAGATCACTTGAGGTCAGGAGTTTGAGACTAGCCTGGCCAACATGGTAAAACTCCAGCTCTACTAAAAATACAAAAATTAGCTGGGTGTAGTAGCAGGAACCCGTAACCCCAGCTACTCAGGAGGCTGAGGCAGTAGAATCGCTTGAACCGGGAGGCGGAGGTTGTAGTGAGCCGAGATCGCACCACTGCACTCCAGCCTGGGTGACAGAACAAGATTCCATCTAAAAAAATTTTAAAAAAGGAACTCAGTGTACGACTTTAACAGATGATTAGGCAGAACTGAAAAGAAAATTAGTGAACTAGATGGTAGAAGGTTTATTCATAGTAAAACTCATAGAGATAAAATGAAGTAAAATACAAAATAGAGAACAAGAGATATATATGATACAGAGAAGTGGTCTAGTATAGTTAGTATCCCGTAAGAGAAGAGAGAGAAAATGGAGTTGAGGCAGTATTTGGAGATAATGGCTGTGAGTTTCCCAGAACTGATGAGGGACCTCAGTTCATTGATTCAAGATGCCCAGTGATTCCCAAAAAGGTAAGAAAGGAAAGAAAGCCATATGTGTTCATTATAGGGCCCAGGCTGAAGGGGCAGCAGTGTTTACTATAGTCAGTATATATTGAGTCTAACTTCTTAATCCAGTCTGATGGTGACTGTCTTTTATTTTGTTATTTTCTAATTTTTAAAAAATTTGTGTAGGGACAAGGTCCTACTATGTTTTCCAGGCTGGTCTCAAACTCCTGAGCTCAAGTGATCCTCCTGCCTTAGCTTCCTAATATACTAGGATTACAGGTTCAAGCCACCACACTCAGCCTGATCACTACCTTTTAATTGAGCTGTTTAAACCATTTACACTTAATATAACTATTGATATGGTTGGATTTAAATCTACCATATTGCTAGTTGTTTTCTATTTGTCTCATCCTTTTTTTGTCCTTTTTTCCTACATTGTTTTGTATTGGGTATATTTTATTCTATTTTATCTCCACTATTGGCTTATTAGTTATAGCTCTTTTAAAATTATTTTAGGTCAGGCGTACTGACTCACACCTGTAATCCTAGCACTTTTGGAGGCCAACATGGGATGATCACTTGAGCCCAGGAATTCGAGATCAGCCTGGGCAACGTGGCAAGACCCTAGCTCTACAAAAAATAAAAACCATAGCCAAGCTTGGTGGCACACATTTGCAGTCCCAGCCACTCAAGAGACTGAGAGGCTGAGGCCAGAGAATCACTTGAGCCCAGAAGGTAGAGTCTGCAGTGAGCCATGTTCCTACCACTGCATTCCAGCCTGGGTGACAGACCAAGACCCTATCTCAAAAAAGTGTATATATATATATATATATATATATATATATATATATATATATATAT
>NC_037670.1:160036876-160042539 GCF_003255815.1 Theropithecus gelada
TATATATATATATATATATATATATATATATATATATATATATATATTTTAGTGGGTGCCCTAGAGTTTACATCTTTAATACATTCTTAATACAACACAGCCTACCTTCAAATAATATTGTACCATTTCACATATAGTATAAGAATCTTACAACAATGTATTTTAAATTCCTTCTTCCCCATCTTCATACTAATTTTGTCATGTATTTTACTTTTACACAAGTTATAAAGCTCCAATATATTGTTACTATTTTGCATTAGACATCAATTATCTTTTTTTTTTTTTTTTTTTTTAGGCAGTCTCACACTATTGCCCGGGCTGGAGTGCAATGGCACAATCTTGGCTCACTGCAACCTCCACCTCCTGGGTTTAAGCGATTCTACTGCCTCAGCCTCCCAAGTCGCTGGGATTACAGGCGCCTGCCACCATGCCTGGCTTATTTTTTGTATTTTTTAGCAGAGATGAGGTTTCACTATGTTGGCCAGGCTGGTCTTGAACCCCTGACCTTGTGATCTACCCACTTCAGCCTCCCAAAGTCCTGGGATTACAGGCATGAGCCACTGCACCCAGCCCAATTATCTCTTTAAAATAAGAAAAAACATGTATTTTACAGTCACCTTCATGTTACCTTCGTACGTTGAGCTCTTTCTTGTTTATATGGATATATAAATGTCTGTTAGATATCATACTTCAGCTCAAATAACTTTCACATTTCTTGTAATTTGTCAGGTGCAGAATACAAATTAGCCAGGTATGTGGCTCACACCTGTAATCCCTACTCAAGAGACTGAGGCAGGAGAATTGCTTGAGGTCAGGAGTTTGAGCTATGATTGCACCACTGCACTCCAGCCAGGGAGACAGAATGAGACTCCATCTCTTAAAAAGCTCAAATGTGGCCAGGCATGGTGGCTTATGCCTGTAATCCCAGCACTTTGGGAGGCCGAGGGGGTGGATCACAAGGTCAGGAGATCGAGACCATCCCAGCTAACACAGTGAAACCCCTATCTCTACTAAAAATACAAAAAAATTAGCTGGGTGTGGTGGCTGGCACCTGTAGTCCCAGCTACTTGGGAGGCTGAGGCAGGAGAATGAACCCGGGAGGCGGAGCTTGCAGTGAGCTGAGATCCGGCCACTGCACTCCAGCCTAGGGCGACAGAGCAAGACTGCGTCTCAAAAAAAAAAAAAAAAAAGAAAAGAAAAGAAAAGAAAAAAAAGCTCAAATGTCTCAAATGTAAATTTTTAAAAAAATTTTCTTGTAATGCAGGTATTCTGTCAATTAATTCTCTCAGCTTTTGTTAGCTTGAAAAGGGCTTTACTTTGACATAATTTTTGAAAGATGTTTTCCCTGTGTATGAATTCAGAGTTAACAGTTTGAATATCATGTTAGCCATGGAGGTGCACCACTCATATGTCCCTCGGAAAGAACCTGCTGCAGAGAGCATAGATGACGGATAATCCTAGATGCTTCACCTTTGAATCTACCACACCATTCAGCTACATAAAGCACTGGAAAAGCACCAACTTAGAGACAGTACACTGTAAGAGTAGGATGCCATCCTTCCAGATGCAGTATAAACATTAAATCAGAGTCCATGTGGCATACTGTCCTCACTAAAAATATGTGGGTCCGGGAAATGAGGGTGAAAGCAGGAGTGGCCCCATTTTCCCTCACTCCCAATGACCTACTGGGGATTTTGTGCTTCAGTGATGCTGGGCTCTAGAGGGTTATAGGTCCTAGTACCAAAAAAGGTCACCTGCTTGCCAGAGGAAATAGCAAGGGTACCATTGAACTATAAGCTACTGCTGCCACCAGTGCACTTTGAACCCCTTATGACCGGGGACCAACAGTTAAGAAGAGTTATCATCTCAGGCGGGCCACAGTGGTTTGCGCCTGTAATCCCAGCACTTTGGGAGGCCGAGGCGGGCAGATCACTTGAGGTCAGCAGTTCAAGACCAGATCAGCCTGGCCAAAATTGTGAAACCCTATCTCTCTATAATACAAAAATTAGCCAGGCATAGTGGTGGACATCTGTAATCCCAGCTACTTAGGAGGCTGAGGCAGGAGAATCATTTGAACCCGGGAGGTGGACATTGCAGTGAGCCAAGATAGTGCCACTGCACTCTAGCCTGGGCTGCAAGAACAAAACTCCATCTCAAAAAAACAAACAAACAAACAAACAAACAAAAAAAGGCCAGGCGCGGTGGCTCATGCCTGTAATCCCAGCACTTTGGGAGATGGAGGCGGGTGGATCATGAAGTCAATAGTTTGAGACCAGCCTGACCAATACGGTGAAACCCCTCCTCTACTAAAAAATAATAATAAAAAAAAAAAATTAGCTGGGTGTGGTGGTGTGCACCTGTAGTCCCAGCTACTCAGGAAGTTGAGGCAGGAGAATCACTGGAACCTGGGAGGCGGAGGTTGCAGTGAGCCAAGAGCACACCACTGCACTCCAACCTGGGCGACAGAGTGAGACTCCGTCTCAAAAAAAAAAAAAAGTAGAGTTACCATCTCGGTGGGGATAATTGACCTGATCAGCAGGGGGATGTGAACTACTTTTACACAAGGGGCATGGGAGTATACACGTGGAACACTTGGGCATCATCGTGATGCTTCCTTGCCCAATTTTAATTGAGAGTGAGCACATACAGCAGTCCTGGCCTGAAGAGGTGATAGTTATAAAGCACTCAAATGCCTCTGTAATTAAGATTTTAATTACACCTTCCGGAGAGCCTCTAAGACCAGCCAAGATGAGGGCTGTGGATAAGAGAAGTTTAGAATGGATAGTGAAGGAAAGAGAGAAAATCCGTTACAGCTCCATGACCGTATGCAACCCCTAATAGTTTCTGTATTTCTTTCCACTAACCCCCATCTTCTAAGTTTACCTTCAGGAAGAGAGGCCCACAGGAAATTGGGAGGGGAGTTGTTCCCTAAACACATGGGAAAGTGGATCTGTGCAGTGTAAGAGGTGGACAGTGACAGTCATGAAGTTTTGCTACACAGATGTTCCTTCAAGAAAACCTGCTGGCCAGGTATGACCAGCAAGGGGTGAGGCCAGCTCATGTCTGTAATTTCAGCACTTTGAGAGGCCAAGTTGGGAGGATTTCTTTAGCCCAGGAATTCAAGACCAGCCTGGACAACATAGCAAGACCCTGTCTCTAAAAATAAAATTTAAAAATTAGCCAGGTATGGTAGTGCCAGCTACATGGGAGGCTGAGGTCGGAGGATCCCTTGAGCCCAGAAAATGGAGGCTATAGGGAGCTGTGATTGCACCACTGTGCTCCAGCATGAGTGACCTAGCAAGACCCCATCCCCCCCAAAAAAAAAAACTTGCCTTAGGGTTGGGGACCACAGTTAGCTCACACACCTTTGGGTCCACAGCAGTTTCTAGTCATAACCAGGTGTGACTTTGGGAGGAGTGGCTCAGGTGGAATGAAGAAAATGACCATTGAGGTGAGGAGGTCAAGGAACTGAGAAGTCATGTGACAGGAGTTGGCTTGGATAGCAAAACAACAGTATGGGCAAGTGGATGAGGGAGAAAGACCAGGAATGTAGATGGCATTAAAGAGTAGGGAGAGGTCCCATGCACAGTGGCTTAGGCCTGTAATCCTAGCATTTTGGGAGGCCAAGATGGGAGGATTGCTTGAGGACTGCAGGAGTTCAAGACCAGCCTGGGCAATAAAGCAAGACCCAGCCTCTACAAAAAATTTTAAAAATCACTTGGGTGTGGTGGCATGTGCTTGTAGTCCCAGCAGCTCCTCGGGAGGCTGAGATAGGAGGATCGCTTGAGCCCAGGAATTTGAGGTTGCTGTGATTGGTGATTGTACCACTCACTGTACTTCAGAAACAAAAAAAAGAGTAGAAGGAGAGGATAGTATAGCCAAATGTTGTGAATTCTGAAGAAACAGGTTTACAAGAGGAAGAAACAGTATTTTTTACTATTTTACTTTAAACATTTTATTTATTTTTTGAAACAGGATCTCACTCTGTCACCCAGGCTGGAGTGCAGTGGCACAATCATGCCTCACTGCAGCCTCAACTTCCCAGGCTCAAGCAATCCTCCTACCTCAGCCTCCCTAGCAGCTGGGACTACAGGCATGCACCACCACGCCCAGCTATTTTTTAATTTTGTGTGTGTGTGTTTAGCAGAAACGGGGATTCACCATGTTGGCCAGGCTGGTCTCGAACTCCTGAGCTCAGGTGATCCACCCACCTCAGTCTCCCTAAGTGCTGGGATTACAGGCGTGAGCCACCGCACCCAGCCCATTTTTAAATTTTTTTGTGGAGATGGGGTCTCACCATGTTGCCCAAGCTGGTCTCTAACTCCTGAACTCAAGTGTTCCTCCTGCCTCAGCCTCCCAAAGTGCTGGGATTACAGGTGTGAACCACTGTGCTTGTGGAAGAATTGATGAAAGCCTGAAAGCAAAAATAAGATCAAGAAGAACATCATGCTATCTCTGTTTCCTAAAGTATGTGGGGTATAAGAAAATAAGCACCTTCGGCCAGGCGCAGTGGCTTATACCTGTAATCCCAGGACTTTGGGAGGTCGAGGTGGGTGAATCACCTGAGGTCAGGAGTTTGAGACGAGCCTGGCCAACATGGTGAAACCCCGTGTCTACTAAAAATACAAAAACTAGCCAGGCATGGTGGCATGCGCCTGTAATCTCAGCTACTTGGGAGGCTGAGGCAGGAGAATTGCTTGAACTCAGGAGGTGGAAATTGCGGTGAGCCGAGATTGCGTCATTGCAATCCAGCCTGGGTGACAAGAGCAAAACTCCATCTCAAAAAAAAGGAAAAAAAAGAAAAGAAAAGAAAGAAGCACCTTCTGTTTATGGTGACGTGGTGTTCTTGGAATACATCTATATATTAGTTAAGGGCAGTAAAGAAAGAGAATGATCTGGAAAGATGTTGAGAGTATTTGTTGATCACGGAGTAGAAATACTAAAGGACTCCATGGAAGAGTTTGGGAGGAAGGAGAAGAAGTGAGAACTGAATCGGATGGCACAAAGAACTAAGCACCATGAGAGTCAAAGAGAAACAATGGATAATAGATTTTTTAGCTGTGTGGGTATAGTCTTGCAACTCAAAGTGTATTCCATGAACCAGCATCATTGGCACTACCTGGGAGCTTGTTAGACATGCAGAGTCTCAGGCCCTATTGAAAAAGTTTTCATCTTGTTGCTTTTATTGCATGGGAATTAAAAAGAATTTATTATATATAAGTGAGTGGCAATGGCTCATTCCTGTAATCCTAACACTTTGGGAGGCTGAGGTGAGAGGATCGCTTGAGGCCAGGAGTTCAATACCAGCTTGGCAACATAGCACAACCCCACCTCTACAAAATAAATATATAAATAAAAAAGGCCAGGCGTGGTGGCTCACGCCTGTAATCCCAGCACTTTGGGAGGCCAAGGCAGGTGGATCACGAGGTCAGGAAATCGAGACCATCCTGGCTAACACAGTGAAACCCCATCTCCACTAAAAAAAATACAAAAAATTAACCAGGCATGGTGGCGGGTGCCTGTAGTCCCAGCTACTCAGGAGGCTGAGGCAGGAGAATGGCATGAACCCTGGAGGTGGAGCTTGCAGTGAACCGAGATGGCACCACTGCACTCCAGCCTGGGCGACAGAGCAAGACTCTCACAAAAAAAAAAAAAAAAAAAAA
>NC_037670.1:160042634-160060563 GCF_003255815.1 Theropithecus gelada
AAAAAAAAAAAAAAAAAAAAAAAAAAAGCCAGGCATGGTGTAATGTGCCTGTGAGTCCTAGCTCAGGAGGCTGAGGCTAGAGGATCACTTGAGACCAGGATTTTGGGGCTGCAGTGAGCTATGATCATGCCACTTCACTCCAGCCTGGATGACAGTGAGACCCTATCTCAAAAAAAAAAAAAAAAAAAAGTATTACATATGTTTGAAACTGCGAACTTGATCCCAAAGGACACCAAGGAGAATCTCATTTGCATTTTACTCCTGGGATTTGGACAAGTCGGAGACCTCTGAGAGACTGAGGAGTAACCAACAGAAGTCTACTTGTGGACGATCCCAAGAAATCTCCTGAGAAATGAATCTCTAGGCAAGGACCTGACATACAAGATTGTAACAAAGCCTTAGTCATTGGAGAGGCAGGAGATGACACTGAGTCAGTTTATTACTCAGATTTATGTCCCCATTCAGCCCCCTCCATAAACCCATGTGAACTATGAGTCAACATTGAAAGGCCAATTTTCCTAAAATCTGTGTATGACATTAGTATACAAGCTTTATGTCTTTAATACTCATTCATAAAGCATGACATCTAAAGCACAATGACCCAGAATTCAGAAGAACTTTGGCACCTTGAAAAATGCATCATATCCACCATGATGATGCCCAGAGAGGGAGTAGGTAGCAATCAGGGCCAAGTGACAGTGTGGTGAGCACCAGAAGTTGCGATGGGTGCTTTACACAGCTTGAATTCTGAACAATTCCTGCTGCTGAAGTCTAGGAAATAGACTATATAACATACAATGTGGGCTTCAGAGTTAGATATGGATTCAAACCCCAAATGTCATTCCATCATGCCTACATGGAGGTCCCTGATAGAAGGCATGTGCCAGTTGATAATGGGTATCCAATCACAGTTCTTTCATTCATTCAACAAATACTGATTGAAGACCCACAATGTATCAGGCATCATGGAGGATATGGTTAGCGGGCAAAGAAAATGAGCTCCTTTTGCTAATGGGTGAAGTGCAAAAGGTTTGACTCACACTGTGCTATTGTCACAAAGAATCACTTCTCTGCCTGCTCATGGTATTCTACCATTTCCAAGTTATGGACCTTTTGTCGCCTCTCCACCAAGCTCCCTTTGGAGAGTTGGATCAAACTCAGTAGCTTTATCCTGGATACCATCATTAGTTTCCTCTTAACTCTTTGCCCTTCCCCTCTTCTGCACCCAACCAGCTCCCATTTGCTGGAGAGAAGAGCATTCAGATAGGTCTCTTCGGACAGCCCTGATAACTTCATCAGAAGGAAAGAAAGTTATATAATCTGCAGAGAAGAGTGCAGCCCTTATTTACCTTTGCCTTGCTTTTTGCTTCTCTGGCCTTCCATGAAGAGACCAAGTCTACAGCCTAGTGTTAGAGGTTAACCCATTTTTAGGACCCTAGTTCAGGGGATCTCTGCCTCTGTGCTTAATTCTCTCAGAGGCTGGGTCCATTTGAAGTTGCTTGCTTACCTTCCTGTTCACTGTACCAGCCAGCGTTCTTGAACGCAAAGAACAACCATAGACCCTGGCTAACATAAGTAGAAAATAAATGTATTAGAAGGATATTGGATGACTCACAAAATTGGTTGGGAAATGGAGAATCAGGCTTGGAAAACAGGCAGGAACCATAGGGCTGGCAGCTGGAGAAGTCTGGATATCAGGATAAATGTCCCTGGCATTACATCCATCACCACTGTTCTGCATAGCTTGAACGGTGGCACTGTTATATCTGTCGCATGCTACCCCAAATAAAGCCTGGCTAGCTGTTCCTCCTTACATCACTCACTGTGAGTCCTAGAAAGACCATTCTAGTTGGAGCTTATGTCATACCTCTACTTTTTCTGTTCACAAAAGCAGGCAAAATTCAGTAGCTTTTTTTTTTTTTTTTTTTTTGAGACAGAGTCTCACTCTGTCACCAAGGCTTGCAGTGTCATGACTTCGGCTCACTACAACCTCTGCCTCCCAGGTTAAAGAGATTTTCCTTCCTCAGCCTCCCAAATAGCTGGGATTACAGGTGTCCGCCACCACGCCCAGATACTTTGTGTATTTTTACTAGAGGTAGGGTTTCAGCATGTTGGCCAGGTTGGTCTTGAACTCCTGACCTCAGGTGATCCGCCTGCCTCGCCCTCCTTAAGTGCTGGGATTACAGGCATGAGTCACCATGCCCAGCCTTTGTGTGTGGGGGGGGGAGGGGGGTGGGGGCAAGGTCTTACTCTCTCAGGCTGGAGTGCAGTGGAGTGATCTTGGCTTACTGCAACCTCCACCTCCCAGGTTCAAACAATTCTCCTGCCTCAGCCTCCTGAGTACCTGGGATTATAGGTGTGAACTACCACGCCTGCCTAATCTTTTTGTATTTTTAGTAGAGACGGGGTTTCACCATTTTGACCAGGCTGGTCTTGAACTCCTGACCTCAGGTGATACACCTACCTCGCCCTCCTTAAGTGCTGGGATTATAGGCATGAGTCACCGTGCCCAGCCTTTGTGTGTGTGTGTGTGTGTGTGTGTGTGTGTGTGTGTGGCAAGGTCTTACTCTCTCAGGCTGGAGTGCAGTGGAGCGATCTTGGCTCACTGCAACCTCCACTTCCCGGGTTCAAACAATTCTCCTGCCTCAGGCTCCTGAGTACCTGGGATTATAGGTGTGAACTACCACACCTGCCTAATCTTTTTGTATTTTTAGTGGAGACAGGGTTTCACCATGTTGGCCAGGCTGGTCTTGGGCTCCCGAACTCAAGTGATCTGCCCACCTCGGCCTCCAAAGTCCTGGGATTATAGGTGTGAGCCACAGTGCCCAGCCAGTAGCATATTGCTTGACTACCCTCTTTATTGCTCCCATCTTCCCCTGGCTGATAATCCTCCGAATCTTCTGGCTGAGGAATTGAAGAATCAGGGTTGACCATGGACTGAGGTGCAAAATCATATTTGCAAATGGGCTTCCGTGGGTTTCATGCTGACCCTTTTTAGGTCCATCATTGTATAGACATCTTTCAGAACAGTTGCATTTCTTTGTTATCCCTACTTACCCTTAGTTCCTTCTCGCTGGCTTTCTCTACCTTTCTCTTTGCCATGTTTCTCTGTAACACTGCTTGAACCTGTGTTTTCATGACTAAGACCCTTCTCCCAGCCTTAATCATTTCAAACTTGCAGTCCTGTACTATGCTATATCTTTTTCACCTTTAGGGCCTTTTTACACTCGAAAAATCTGTGCACCTGTAGCTAAAGTTATTTCTCTTCAACCATCTTATCCTGCTATTGAAACACTTCACTTAACTCTTGAACAATCCTACTCGTAAAGAGAATAATTCATTCCCAAAAATTCACTTTTCTTTTGCATGTTACAAACCTCTCATTTCCATTATGTTTCATTCTTTCCTCTAAATTACTACATTTAAAATGTTTTAATTTTAATTTTTTTGAGACAGTCTCACTCTGCCACCCAGGCTGGAGTGCAATGGCATCATCTCAGCTCACTGCAACCTCCACCTCCTGGGTTCAAGCGATTCTCCTACTTCAGCCTCCCAAGTAGCTGGGACTACAAGAGCCTGCTACCACACCCAGCTAATTTTTGTATTTTTAGTAGAGATGGGGTTTTGCCGTGTTGGCAAGGATGGTCTTGAACTCCTGGCCTCAAGTGATCTGCTTGCCTCGGCCTACCAAAGTGCTGGGATTACAGATGTGAGCCAGCACGCCCAGCCTCTTTTTTTTTTGAGATAGAGTCTCACTCTGTTGCCCAGGCTGGACTGCAGTGGATCATAATTCACTGCATCCTCGACCTCCCAAGATCAAGCGATCTTCCCACCTCAGCCTTCTCAGTAGCTGGGACCACAGGCATGCACCATAACGTTTGGCTCATTTAAAATTTTTGCAGCAACAGGGTTTCACCATGTTGCCCAGGCTTGTCTTTAACTCCTGGGCTCAAGCGATCCTCCTGCCTTGGCCTCCGAAAGTGCTGCGATTATGGGTGTAAGCCACTGTGCCCAGCCTATATTTTTAAAAGATTTGGAAATAAATACTCCAAACAAAGTTTCAAAGACCTTCTTTTTCAATGTTTATCTAATGTTATTTTTCCCCTGACATATCTGTGGTCAGTATGTTTAGGTTTGTTTCTTTCAGTATTATATACAATAGCAAAATATAAAGTCTAAATGTCCATTGATAGAATACTGGCTAAAGAAATTATGGTATATGCATATAATGGAATTCTGTGTAGTCATTTAGAAGAATGACACAGATTTATATGTACTTGTATGGAGCCATGTCCAACACATCCTGGTAAGTGAAAAGGCAGGGGGATAGATGTGTGTATGGTCTATCACTATTTGTGAAGAAATTTGTATATACAACAAATATCTCCACAAGAATACACAGGAAACTTGGCTGAGCACAGTGGCTCCCATTTATAATCCTAGCTCTTTGGGAGGCTAAGGTGGGTGGATCACTTGAGGTCAGCAGTGCAAGACCAGCCTGGCCAACATGGTGAAACCCCATCTCTACTAGAAATACAAAAAATTAGCTGGGTGTAGTGGCTTGTGTCTGTAATCCCAGCTACTCAGGAGTCTAAGACACGAGAATCGCTTGAACTTGGGAGACAGAGGCTGCAGCGAGCAGAGATTGTGCCACTTCACCTCAGCCTGGGCAACAGAGCGAGACTCTGCCTCCAATAAAATAAAATAAAAGACACAGGAAGCTAGCAATAGCGATGCCTCTGAAATGGAATCTTGGCTAGGGGGAAGTGGTGTGAGGGAGACATTCTTTTCACTACGTGCTCAATATGGTACCAAAATAAATTATTTCTACTGGGGGAAAATCCAGAGACATAGACAAAAACGGTGATAATTTATGATTCATCTGAAAGACCTTGAAAAATCACTCTATTTAAGGATGATTTGGTTCATAGTTTAGATGTTTTTTCATTTCTGCTCTCAGTTTGACTGCCACAAAAACTTTGGGATAAACAGGATTTGGGGTTTCACTTTAATCTATTTGGAGAGGCTGATCTGCATTTAGGGCTTGGCTATCTTAACGGTATCTTCCCTTCTATGTTACTCACTCACTCATTCAACAAGTATTTATTGAGCCCCTGGAGAGGCACCAGGGTCCGTGCTACACATCAAAGTGGCCCACATGCTGCAAGCAGGTTTCAGATCCTCTGATGAGAATAAAGTAGAAGAAAATATAAAGCTGGTAATGCTAACTCTTGCTCTATCATTGAGAGCACAGTTCTGTGCAATTCTTCTTATTCTAAATCCTTGAAATACCAGTAAAGAGACTTGAGAATTTAAAAAAAGAAAAAACAACCTTGTGTATTCAAGCAAATCTGTTTCCAAACTATGCAATTTTTTTCATAGCATGAGCTTTTGTAGAACAAATCAAGTAAGTAAAAGACTATAGAAAATGTCACAGCATGGCCGGGCACAGTAGCTCATGCCTGTAATCCCAGCACTTTGGGAGGCTGAGGTGGGCAGATGGCTTGAGGTCAGGAGTTTGAGACCAGCCTGGCCAATAAGGTGAAACTCCATCTCTATTAAAAATACAAAAATTAGGCTGGGCACAGTGGCTCACGCTTGTAATCCCAGCACTTTGGGAGGCCGAGGCGGGGGGATCATGAGGTCAGGAGATCGAGACCAGCCTAACCAACATGGTGAAACCCCATCTGTACTAAAAACACAAAAAATTAGCCGGATGTGGTGGCACGCGCCTGTAGTCCCAGCTACTCAGGAGGCTGAGGCAGGAGAATTGCTTAAACCTGGGAGACAGAGATTACAGTGAGCCGAGATTGCACTACTGCACTCCAGCCTGGGCAATAGAGCAAGACTCTGTCTCAAAAAAATAAAATAAAAAATAAATAAAAATAAAATAAAATAAAAATACAAAAATTAGCTGAGCATGATGGCTACTTGGGAGGCTGAGGTGGGGGAATCCTTGAACCAGAGAGGCGGAGGTTGCAGTGAGCAGAGATCAAACCACTGCACTCCAGGCTGGGCTACAGAGTGAGACTCTGTCTCAAAAGAAGATGAGGGGGAGGGGAGGGGAGGGGAGGGGAGGGAAGGGAAGGGGAGGGGGTCATAGCAGAAGTTTCTGTTTAAATATCTTAAATATATATATTTAATTTTATTTGAATACTTTCCACAGTTTACTTGGGATCATAGAAATTTCAGCAAAATAATGCTACAAGTTTGAAAATAAAATAATTCTCTTAGCCTTTCTTTTTCCCCCCATTTGGCACTCTACCGACATCAAGCAATGCTATGAGAATCCAGTTCTTCAGTTATTTTCCAAAGATTTAGACAACTATTTCCACCTTGAGACATCTGTAGAGACTAAATAAAAAGCAGAGTAACTGAGACAGAAATATGTGGTATTTCATCCAGCCAAGTTGCAATTGTAATGTTCATCATCTTTCCACTGGGGGAGGCTGGTGAAAAATAAACCCAAGCCAAAAAGGAAGCCATCAAGAGGCCACTAGAAAAACAAATTGACTGTGAAAGCCTAAATAACAATAATCTCATAGTGATGATATACATTATATGGTGCATAAAGATAGATATGTCATTCGTTTCTTTGTTTATTCATTCATTCAGCTTAATAGTTAAGAACATAGACAATGGAGCCAGACTGCCTGTTTTAATCCTAACATTGCTATTTATTACTAGTGTGTGACCTTGTTCAAATTACTCAGCCTCTCTGGGCCTCTGTTTCCTTATCTGCAAAATAGTACGTACCTCATTGGGTTGTTTAAAATTTGTTCTTCGAACAGTGCCTGTCACATAGTAAACATTACAGAAGTGTTTGTGAGATTAACACTCACAAGTGTTAGTAAGTTTGACAAGTTATATGGTTTGACAAGTGATATGGTTTGACTGTGCCTCCAGCCAAATCTCAACTCGAATTGTATCTCCCAGAATTCCCACGTGTTGTGGGAGGGACCCAGGGGGAGGTAATTGAATTATGGGGGCTAGTCTTTCCTATACTATTCTTGTGATAGTGATTAAGTCTCACAAGATCTGACAGGTTTATCAGGGGTTTCTGCTTTTGCTTCTTCCTCATTTTCTCTTGCCGCCACCATGTAAGAAGTGCTTTTCGCCTTCCCATGATTGTGAGACCTTCCCCAGCCACGTGGAGCTATAATTCCAATTAAACTTCTTTCTTTTGTAAATTGCCCAGTCTCTGGTATGTCTTTATCAGCAGTGTGAAAATTGACTAATACAACAAGTGTGCATTGAGCAACTAGTATGGTCCAGGCATTGAGCCAGGTGCTTGAGATACAGTGGTGAATGAGATAGTCACAGCATCTGCCTCTAGAACTTTTGGACTATGGAGAAAGACAATCAAACAAGTGATTACATAACATGTGAGGAGTGTTTTGACAGGGGGTGTGCAAGGTGTTATGAGATCATAGTGTGGAAGAACCTCCCTAACGCAAGTCAAAGGGAAATCTGGCTGTTCTAGAAAAGAGCTTTGCAGGCACCAAAAAAGGCAGTATAATATAGTGGTTAAGCGGCCCTGGGAAGTCCAGCTTTCTGGGTTTGTATTAGCTTTGTGCAAAAGTAATTGCAGTGGTTTTTTTTGGTTTGTTTTTTGTTTTGTTTTGTTTTTTGATGGAGGCTTGCTCTGTCGCCCAGGCTGGAGTGTAGTAGCGCAATCTCAGCTCACTGCAACCTCCGCCTCCCGGGTTCAAGCAATTCTCCTGCCTCAACCTCCCGAGTAGCTGGGACTACAGGTGTACGCCACCATGCCTGGCTAATTTTTGTATTTTTTAGTGGAGATGGGGTTTTGCCATATTGGCCAGGCTGGTCTCGAACTCCTGACCTCGTGATCTGCCTGCCTCAGCCTCCCAAAGTGTTGTGATCACAGGCGTGAACCACCGTGCCCAACTGGTGTTATTTCTAGAAGAGGAAAACCAAAATACATTATCAACAATGCTGTTATTATCTGTGCACACAGTGGCTCCAATTTCTAGAATATGCTTTGATATTTCCCAAGAGGTCCCCCTTTAAACCTGTACTAAACTAGACTTAAAAGGGAAGGGGTAGGAGAAGAAAATTTTTGTTATAACATTAATTTAAGCAAAAGATGCAGGACAAACATAGTGCTCTAAAATTTTTACCAGTCTTGTAAAAGGAGAGGTAAAGCTAAAAAAGAGACCTAGGCAAGATCAACTGCAACAATATTATCATACTATTATGGTAATATACTATCCTATTTTCATTATGCAATAATACTTATTATTATGTAATAATACTTAATATTCGAGTAATTCTTATTATTAAAACACATAGATGTTGGTTACTATGTTCCAGGTACTGTTCTAAGAGTTCTCAGTGTACAAACTCATTTAGTCCTCACCACATCCTAAGACACAGACACAGTTATGACTCCCATTGTATCAATATGGAAATCTGAGGCACAGAGAGATTAGGTCAATTGCTCAAGGTCACAACCAGTAAGTGATGGAGCCATGATATTAGGTTGAAGCAAAAGTAATTGCGGTTTTTGCTGTTATAAAAACCACAATTGGTCGGGCACAGTAAAATATGGCAAAACCCCATCTCTACTAAAAAATACAAAAATTAGCCAGGCGTGGTGGCGTGTGCCTGTAGTCCCAGCTACTCTGGAGGCTGAGGCAGGAGAATGGCATGAACCCGGGAGGCAGAGCTTGCAGTGAGCCGAGATCATGCCACTGCACTCCAGCCTGAGCAACTGAGCGGGACTCTGTCTCAAAAAGAAAATTAAAAAAAAAAAGAAATAACACCAAAATTGCAGTCAAACAGCTTAGGTTTCATACGTAGCTTTGCCTCTTGCTTGGTGGTCTGGGGAAAGTCACTTGATTTGTCTGATCTTCAGTGTTCTCATCTGTAAAATGGGAAAATAGTAATTCCTAATTTACTGAGTTGTTATGAATACAAATGAAATAATACAGGGAGGAAGGAGGACTTTGTAATCTGCAAAGATCCATTCAATTAGAAATAGAGTCACACGCATTTGCCTCATAAGATCTCATCCAGTTTTCTATATAACTGGCCACTTCCATGGGCTCTATTGCCATAGGCATCTATTCCATGTTGCTCAACAAATCCTCAGGCATTTGCCCCAAAGCTTTGGCTACTTACCTAAATTCCAGATCAATCTAGAAAGCCTGTCTAGGGGTTAAATTGCTGGGAGGGATAGGTTTGTGAGAATGGGAAAGAAACTGAAACTTTTTTTTTTTTTTGTCACTCCATTCCCTTTCTCTTCTCTGTCCTTTGAACTTCCTGAAAAACCCTTGATTCACCCGTTCAACAAAAGAAGAAGAGGTAAAATGAGTTTTCCTCCGTGTCTCTTATCTGGATTTCTCTGGTGCTTTATGTACAGAGAGTTACAGTGTATTGTGGTCATGTGTTGATGTATTTGTCACTACTACTGAATCTCTTTTTTTCCCCCCCCATTTGTTTTTCATGGTGGGTTCTCAATAAATGCTTGTTGGATTGAACAGACTATAATGTAATTGAAGCTATTCAGAGCTCAGAATGTATTTCACATACTCAGATCAAGTGATTATTTCACATACTCAGATCAAGTGATTTATTCGAGACTTTCAGAGAGCTTGGTTAAAAATAAAGATCTGGATTCAGGCAATTTTGTTCAGAGAATTTTGGGGGAGTTAAATAGCTCTGGCTGCAGGCTAGGGTCTTCGTTATGGGAAAAAAATGCAACATAGGAAGAATTGCAAAATACCTCCAGGAAAACGTCTGGGTATTTTTGAACCTTTGGCAGAGATGCATGTCTGTCTGGAATACACTTCTTTCCCTTCCCCTCCTGTCTCTAATCCTACAGCTTAACCCAGTAGCACATAATAAATAAGCAAAATTTATAGAAATATTTTTCTGAATCCTGATCCCTTGAAATTATGACCTGGTGATTCCTTCCCCCACCAATAGTTCTGAAGTCAACATGGCATATAAATATGGCAACTACATGTCCTGGCTTTTTCACCCCAGTTTTGAAGCTTTGATTTAAAATATTCTCTCTCAGTATCAGACTTCATCCCATTTTTGGTTCATATTCATGGAGATCCCATAATAAAACATTTGTTAGAAAACTACTGTCACATTATTTTTAAGATATTATGCTTTATATAATTAATGTTTTAATATGTGACATGGGGAAAGTATTTGTATTTGAACAAATTCAAAACCTCACCAGCAATAAAAGTGCAAGATTCTGCTTTTTATTCTTATTTTTTCTTTCTTTTTTTCCATCCTAGCTCCTGGCTGTGAATATCTTTTCCTTCCTTCCTTCTTTCCTTCCTTCCTTCCTTCTTCCTTCCTTTCTTCCTTCCTTCTTTCCTTCCTTCCTCCTCCGTCCCTCCCTCCCTCCCTCCCTTCTTTTCTTCTTTCTTTCCTCCATCTATTTAACCATACGAAGAGGATACTATTAAAAAAAAACAAAACTTCCAAATAATATCCATTTAAAACTTTTAGTGTTTAGTGTTAGTGAAGTTTGGAAAATCAGTACATTGTCTAGCAGGAATGTAAATTAAAATCATCTTTAAAACAACTTTACAATATCTAATAAGAGTATTAAAAAGTTCATATGGCCTGGTACAGTGGTTCGCGCCTTTAATCCAGCACTTTGAGAGGCCAAGGCAGGCAGATCACCTGAGGCCAGGAGTTTGAGACGAGACTGGTCAACATGGCAAAACCCCATCTCTGCTAAGAATACAAAAATTAGCCAGGTGTGGTGGTGCGCACCTGTGATCTCAGCTACCTGGGAGGCTGAGGCAGAAGAATCGCTTGAGCCTGGGAGGCAGAGGTTGCAGCCAGCCAAGATCTGGTGCTTCTGGGTAAGGCTGCTGGCTGCCCTCTGTAATAGTCTCCTGGCTTTCAGGTTTCAGAACAATAGGCCATCTCCCTAGGCTCTGTCTCATTTTATGCTCCAAAACCTGTTGGGGATCTTCTTCCCTTACAGCAGTTTTGTCAGCCTAGAGTTGGTTTCTAGTTCTCTGCCTAGCCTTTAGGTGATGAATGGTTGCATGAACTGCCTCTGTTTCTTAACCTGGCCTTTCTTTCACCCTCTTGAGCATCATGGCCCTTCCCACTCTGGGAGCAACAAAAGCGGAGCATGGGCTACCTGCACAGCTAATAGGCCAATGCCCCATAGTTTAACTGAGCTACTCAGATCCATATTTTAGGTTCAGCAAACTGGGGTTAAAAGCAGAATACTGGTATAAAAACAGATACATACATAGGCCAATGGAAGAGAATGAAATAAATATAAATCCATGCATTTACAGCTGACTCAATTTTCAACAAAGGCACCAAGAACATACAATGGGGAAATGCCAAATCTCTTCAATAAATGATGCTGGGAAAATCAGGTAACGATATGCAGAAGAATGACACTAGGTCACCATATACGAAAATCAAATTAAAATAGATTAAAGACTTAAATCTAACACCAGCAACTGTGAAACTACTAGACAAAAACACTGGGGAAATGTTCCAGAACATTGGTCTAGGCAAATATTTTTTGTGTAAGACCTCAAAAGTACAGGCAACCAGAGCAAAAATAGACAAATGGAATTACATCAAGCTGAAAAGCTTCTAGGCAGCAAATAAAAAATTCGCAAAGTGAAGAGACAACCCACAGAATGGGAGAAAATATTTGCAAAATATCCATCTGACAAAAAATTCATAACCAGAACATATAAGGAGCTCAAACAACTCAAGTGCAAAAAAATCCCCAGTAATCCAATTTTAAAATGGGCTGAAGATCTGAATAGATATTTCTTGAAAGAAGACATACAAATGGCCAACAGGTATATATGAAAAAAAGTTCAACATCACAAATCATCAGAGAAATGCAAACCAAAACCATAATGAGATATCATTTCACCCCAGTTAAAATGGCTTTTATCAAAAAGAGTGAAAAGGGCCAGGCGCAGTGGCTCACGCCTGTAATCCCAGCACTTTGGGAGGCCAAGGCAGGTGGATCACCTGAAGTCAGGAGTTTGAGATCAGCCTGGCCAACATGGTGAAACCCTTCTCTACTAAAAATACAAAAAAAAAAAAATTTAGCTGGGTGTGGTGGCACACAAGTGTAATCCCAGCTATTTGGGAGGCTGAGGCAGGAGAAACGTTTGAACCCGGGAGGCAGAGGTTGCTTTGAGCTGAGATTGTGCCATTACATTCCAACCTGGGCGACACAGCAAGACTCCATCTCCAAAAAAAAAAAAGAGCAGAAAGGCCGGGCATTGTGTCTCACGGTTGTAATCCCAGCATGTTGGGAGGCCAAGGCAGGTGCATCGCTTGAGCTCAGGAGTTCAAGACCAGCTTGGGCAACATGGTGAAACCCTGTCTCTAATAAAAATATGATAATTAGCTGGATGTGGTGGCATGTGCCTGTAATCCCAGCTACTCAGAAGGCTGAGGTGGGAGAATCACTTGGTGGAGCAGAGGTTGCAGTGAGATCACATCACTGCACTCCAGTCTGGACAACACAGTAAGACTGTCTTAAAAAAAAAACAAAACTGGAAAAATGTCAAGGGCTTGGGAGTTAAAAAAAAAAAAAAAAAAGACTGGAAATAATAGATGCCAGTGAGGATGTGAAGAAAGAAGAACTCTAGTACACCGCTGGTAGGAATGTAAATTAGTACAACCACTATGGAAAACTGTATAGAGGTTCCTGAAAAAAAACCTAAAATTAAAACCACATGATCCAGCAAATCCACACTGAGTATATAACCAAAAGAAAGGCAATCAATATATTGAAGCTGTCTCTACATTCCCATGTTAATTTCAGCACTATTCACAATAGCTGAAATGTGGACTCAACCTAAGTGCCAGTCAATGGATGAATGGATAAAGAATGTGTAGTATATATACATAGTAGAATACTATTCAGCCAGAAAAATGAATAAAAATCCTGTCATTTGCAGCAACATGGATGGAACTGGTGGTCATAATGTTAACTAAAATAAACCAGGCACAGCAAGACAAACTTTGCATGTTCTTATTCATATGAAAGCTAAAAAAGTGGCCGGGCACGGTGGCTCACACCTGTAATCCCAGCACTTTGGGAGGCCGAGGCGGGTGGATTACCTGAGGTCAGGAGTTCAAGACCAGCCTGGCCAATATGGTGAAACCCGGTCTCTACAAAAAATACAAAAATTAGCCAGGCGTGGTGACACACGCCTGTAATCCCAGCTACTCAGGAGGCTGAGGCAGGAGAATTGCTTGAGCCAGGGAGACGGAGGTTGCAGTGAGCCAAGATTGTGCTACTGCATTCCAGCCTGGCCAAGAGAGAAAGACTCTGTCTCCAAAAAAAAAAAAAAAAAAAAAAAAAAGTGAATCTCTGGCTGGGCATGGTGGCTCATGCCTGTAATCCCAGCATTTTGGGAGGCCAAGGCGGGCGGATCACCTGAGGTCAGGAGTTCGAGACCAGCCTGGCCAATATGGTGAAACCTCGTCTCTACTAAAAAAACAATGATTAGCTGGGTATGGCGGTGGGCGCCTGTAATCCTAGTTACTTGGGAGGCTGAGGCAGGAGAATTGCTTGCATCCAGGAAGTAGAGGTTGCAGTGAGCTGAGATCGCGCTACTGCACTCCAGCCTGGGTGACAGAGCGAGACTCCGTCTCAAAAATAAAATTAAAATAAAATAAAATAAAAAATAAAATAAGTGGATCTCATGAAGAAAGAGAGGTGGTTACCAGAGGCTGGGAAAGGTAGAGGGTAGAGGGGGCTGAAGATAAGTTGATTAATGGGTACAAATATACAGTTTGAAAAATTTTTTTCTTTTTACATTTTTTCTTCTTTTTCTTTTTCTTTTATCTATCTTAAGACCCACTATATACAGTCTGATAGAAGAAAGAAGAGCTAGTGTTTGATGGTTCGGTAGGGTGCCTATTAATTTACAATAATCTACTGTATATTTCAAAAGGGTGAAAAGAATAACTTGAATGTTTCTAGCATAAAGAAAAGGCAAATATTTAAGGCAACAGATATCCCAGTTACCCTGATTTGATCTCTAACAAATTACATTAATGTATTAAATCATGTACCCCGAAAATATGTACACGCATTATGTATCAATTTTTTAAAAAAGAAAAAACAAACTGAGGTTACATAGAAGAATTCAGTTTCAGCTCCAACAGAGGTTCAGAATTAGCTGAATCCTCGGGCTGCAGGAGACAGGAATCTAGCTGAGGACCCTGCAATTAGAGCCATGATTCAAAATACCCAGGAGCTAGCAGAAGGGCAGCAGTACCTGGAAGTGAGATTTCACTCTGGAGAGGTTCCACTTGCTACGGATCCAAGCTTCCCACCTCCACAGCAAGCAGACAAATGCTGCTCAGAGGTCCATTCGGTCACCCACCCATGAGCAGGTTAGGGGTGAGGGCAATGCTGAGATGGGCTAAAGGTCAAGGAACCCAAGATGGCCTGTTGTGGGGAGTGATCTTCTAGAGAGGCCCAGATTCAGGTGCTGACATTTCTTGACAACCTCTTTTGGTTGGCCCTAAGTAGAAATGTTGTCCTGGATAATAGTAAATAGTACTGCCTTCCATCTATATGTCCAGGTCCTGGACTAGTCTTGGTTATTGAAAGGATTTTTGTACTTTTTCCCATCCTCAAGTTTTTGAGACAAGATGACTCTTACTCATAGTACTCAAAATACTACAAAAAGGAAAGAGGACTTTTTGTTAAATTGTGTCTAACAAAATAGTCAGTAACAGGATATAAAGATGTCCTAGAATTGGGAAAATGAGATCAGGAAACGTTATCCTTTTAAAAAAATTATCATCATCATTATTATTATTTTTATTTTTTTGAGACGGAGTCTTACTCTGTTACCCAGGCTGGAGTGCAGTGGTGAGATCTCTGCTCACTCCAACCTCCATCTCCCGGGTTAAAGTGATTCTCCTGCCTCAGCCTCCGAAGTTGCTGGGATTACAGGCACGTGCCACTGCTCCCAGCTAATTTTTTGTATTTAGTAGAGATGGGGTTTCACCATGTTGGCCAGGCTGGTCTGAAACTCCTGACTTCAAGTAATCTGCCTGCGTCAGCCTCCCAAAGTGCTGGGATTACTGGCATGAGCCACCACACCTGGCCAGGAGGAGGTTATTTTTTGACATCCCCAGATCCATTTACTCAGCTGTTTATTGAGCCGGGTACCATGCTAGTTGCTGAAGGTGATTACACGTGAATGGAAGAAGGCCTCTGCCCTCATATTCTTTAGTAAGAGGGCTAGCCATGAAACAGTCTGCCAAACAATAATAACGATTATTATAAACTGTAAACTAAAATAGTGATCACACCACTTAATGGTTTAAATGATCTGCTGTAAGAAATTCTAAGAGATTGAGTGCAAATTTGTTATAGAAATTTAGAAGACCCAGTCCAATCCAGAGACAGGAGTGCTTTTAATCTCATAAAAAACTTGCTGAATGAATCAATTCTGGAAAAAATGAAACACAACAACAACAAAAAGTTACCAGAAATAGAGTTTGTTTTCTCAGGAAAAAGGTAGCAAACAAGCTAGATTTGCGAGTGACACCGTATCCTATGGACAGAGTGCCTGGACCAGCCTCTCCAAAGATTTCAGCTGGCTTAGTAATATCTCTGGGTAAAGAAACTAATATTTTCATTTGGGATTTACTCTCCCCATTAATTAATTAATTTATTTATTTTGGAGATAGAAGTCTTGCTCTGTTGCCTAGGCTGGAGTGCAATGGCGTGATCTCACCTCACTACAGCCTCCGCCTCCCAAGTTCAAGCGATTCTCCTGCCTGAGCCTCTTGAGTAGCTGGGAATAGAGGTGAGTGCCACCATGCATGGCTAATTTTTGTAATTTTAGTAGAGATGGGGTTTCGCCACGTTGGCCAGGCTGGTCTTGAATGCCTGGCCTCAAGCAATCTGCCCACCTCGGCCTCCCAAAATGCTGGGATTATAGGCACGAGCCACTGTGCCGGGCCTCTCCCCATAAAATTGAATTAATGAAAGTTCCCTCTGTGATTGAAAATAAACTGCTAAAATTAAAATTTTAAAGCCCATTTGGTCATTATATATTTTTTCTATGTATTACTTAATTTGTTTGTCTACTTTAGTAGTTGTTCCTGTTAAGGATTTTGGCATCTATTCAGAAGGAATATTGGTATGTACTTTTCTTTTCTTGTAATGTTTTTGACTCTATCAGGTTAATAGGTCTCATAAAATTAAGTGAAAAGCATTTACACCTCTATTTTCTGAAAGAGTTTGTTCAGGATTGTTATTTTTTTTAACTTAAACATTTATTATTTACCAATTCAGCCATCAAGGCACTACATTTTCTTTGTAAAATGATTCTTCATTACAAACTCAATTTTTTTTTTTTTTTTGAGACGGAGTCTCGCTCCATCGCCCAGACTGGAGTGCAGTGGCGAAATCTCGGCTCACTGCAAGCTCCGCCTCCCGGGTTCCCGCCATTCTCCTGCCTCAGCCTCCGGAGTAGCTGGGACTACAGGCGCCCGCCACCATACCCGGCTGATTTTTTTGTATTTTTAGTAGAGACGGGGTTTCACCGTGTTAGCCAGGATGGTCTTGATCTCTACAAGGAGACACTACTTCATACCTATTAGGATGGCTATTATTTTAAAAAACCCAGAAAATAACAAATGTTGGCAAGAATATGGAGAAATTGGAAGTCCTGTGCATTTTGCTGGTGGGAGTGTAAAATGGTGCAGCCTCTGTTGAAAACGGCATGGTGATTCCGTGAAAAATTTAATGCAGAGTGACCATAAGATCCAGCAATTTCACTTCTGAGCATATGCCCAGCCACATGGAAAGCAGAGATATGAAGACATATTTGTTCACCCAATTTTATAGCAGCATTATTCACACAGCCAAAAAGTAGAAGCAACCCAAGTGTCTATCAACAGATGAATCGATAAACAAAATGTAGTCTGTACATACAATGGAATATAATGCAGCCAGCCTTAAAAAGGAAGAAAGCTCTGACACATGCTACAAGATGATGAACTTTGAAGACATTATGCTAAATAAAAATATACTACCAAAAGACAAATACTGTATGATTCCAGCTATATGAGGTACCTCGAGTATTCAAATTCCTAGAGAGAAAAAAATAGAATATTAGTTGCCCAGGGCTGCAGCAAGGGAGGGATGGGAGCTAGTATTTAATGGGTATAGAATTTCACTTGGGGACAATGAAAATGTTTTGGAGACAGATGGTGAGGATGGTTGCAGGAGAGTGTGAATGTACTTAATGCCACAGAAGTGTACACTTAAAAATGGTTTAAATTGGCCGGGCACAGTGGTTCACACCTGTAATCCCAGCTCTCAGGGAGGTAGAGGTGGGAGGATGGCTTGAGCCCAGAGTTCAAGACCTGCCTGGGCAATATAGCGAGACCCTGTTCTCCACAAAAATAAAAGAAAAAAAAAAGACAAAAAGAAGGGCACGGTGGCTCACGTCTGTAATCCCAGCCCTTTGGGAGGCCGAGGCGGGCGGATCACGAGGTCAGGAGTTCAAGACCAGCCTGGTCAATATAGTGAAACCCTGTCTCTACTAAAAATACTAAAATTAGCCGGGTGTGGTGGCACGCACCTGTAGTCCCAGCTACTCAGGAGGCTGAGGCAGGAGAATCACTTGAACCCAGGAGGTGGAGGTTGTAGTGAGCTGAGTCAGTGCCTCTGCACTCCAGTCTGGGTGACAGAGCAAGACTCTGTCTCAAAAAAAAAAAAAAAAAAAAAAGGTTTAAATGGTTAATTTTTAATTATGTATATTTTTACCACAATAAAAAAGATGAGAATGAGTACCTCAGCCTTGCTATAGGTACTATGCAGAATTAATTTAAGAAACCAAGGAGCAAGAACATTTCAATGCTGGATAGTGCCATTTTTCTTCTTTTTTTTTTTTTTTTT